>NW_026694858.1:0-24739 GCF_021218885.2 Marmota monax
GTCCCGTAGGAAATTCTCCTACTCTGACCAGAATCCTTGGGAGAGTGACTGAAACATAACAGATTTCCAGTATAGAAAAATGTGCCAGGTTAAAAAAAAAAAAAAAAAAAAAACAGCAACAACAACAAAACAAAACCATGGGTTTGTGTAGCCCACAGTTCAGTGGTACAATGCCTCTGGATGACTTATACTCTAAATACAATTTTGTATAAGAAGCTTCCTCAAATAACATTCTTGATGATTTCTTCAAGTTTTGGAAACTTTAGAAACTTCTATTTATACTTCTAAGAGAGAAAATTACTAATAACTCAGCCTGATGTCGCTATGTTTGTTTTGCTCAGATAATTCATGTTTATTTATTTAATGGTTATTCCCTTTGAAATAATGATCTTCTATGGTGTAAATAGTGTGGAGTTGAATTAGAGCTTCTATCATACATAATACTTATATCAAGTGCAAGTGGTTGGAATCAAATTATAAATAAGAAATAAAAGTAGATACCAGTGTAAACAATCAGAAGGATGAATTTCTGCAAGAAATCTCTAATGATTAAAAAAAATCATGCTAACATATTTCTGTCATCTTATTTTATTTATTTTCTTATTTTTTTTAGTTGTAGATGGACACAATACCTTTATTTTGTTTATTTATTTATTTTTAGGTGATGCTGAGGATCAAAGTCGGTGCCTCACATGTGTGAGGCAAGCGCTGTACTGCTGAGCCACAACCTCAGCCGCTCTCTGTCTTCTTAGATATATTTATCATGGTTTGTGACTATTACCAAGAAGGAACCTTTCTAATATTAGTAGAATGCAAAGCCATTTTAATATTGTGTATTCAATATTTTGCTCACTTAGTATATATATTTGGGTTGGCACAAGATAAGATGTCTGGACCTTGTTGATGTAAAATAGTTAAATACATGCTTATCACACAATTATTTAGCAAATATTAACACATAAGAAGATGATGATGACAATAATCTTTCATGCTGCTTCCTTTTATTGAAAAGGATTTTCCATTTTTCTCTCAGTTTACCTAATAATAGCAAAAGTCACAAGAGTACAAATGTAATTGAAATAGTAACCAACAACAAAGGGTTCCTTTTAAATTTTAAATATGTCTTATTGTTAATTTTAATAAAGATAAAAAGTAGATATAAAAATAAATTCTATACTTGTCAAAAGTAGTCCATGCTTACCTATTTTAAAATTAGGTTAGTTATAATGCTTACCTTTATTGATTGCTAACAGACAGAAAACAATAAAGAAGTCTGTCGTTTTTATAGTTTGGAATTTACCTTTATTTGTAATAGAGGATAAGCCTCTTCTAATATATATTCAACTTTCGGAAAAAAATGAAACAAAACAAAACAAAAAAAAAGCAAACTAACAACAACAAAATAATAATGATAATAATAATAATAATAAAAATAATAATGATAATAATAATGCTCCTGCAGTAATAAATAGTGTCTGCCTTGGGGATAAATCCTTTCCCAGGTAACTTTCCAATTGAGGAAAGCATTTTTCTTCTATTGAAGGAGTCTAGTATAACAAACTATGACCTTCATGGCTATTCTACTTATATCCTCAGTCTCTCCTAGTTCTTTTATTTACCAATAAATATAAACATTGAAAACATTTTCTTTTGTCATTTGTGATTTCAGTAACATTTATGATATATGTCTAAACATTATCATACATATTTTGTCATATATTTTCTTCCAACAATTCTAATTTTTAAAAAATTCTACAACTAAATCCATATTGCATTTTGAGTTTGATTTCTTGAAATAAGAATTTTACGTTTTAAAGTTTTTGTGTGCATAAAATGTTTAAGAAAAGGAAGGCAACCTAAATAAGAAAAGTGAAAATTTGCTTTTTTTGGCACAGGCATTTCTTATTACCACTTTCAATTACATGAAACGGAAGATCTACTAGGACTCTTTATGCCTGATAATTTAGCTGCTTTCTGATTTATAAAGTGGAAGTTTGTGTAACTTCAATCAGCATATATAAATAATTTCCACAGTTCTTAATAAAAAATTATATCAACTTATGTAACAAATCATCAATTTGTGGTGGGGTGGGGGGAGGCAAGATTATAGCTACTCCATGGTGTTCATTGACTTTGGGACAGAATAGCCAACAATTTAACATAAATTTCTGGAAATGAGAAATGAAAGTGGATACTGTTGAAATCCTAATTATTGTAGAGATCTGAATGACTGGGTGTGAGTGCAAGGCCAAACACCTTCTAGACTGTCCCAAGATTGATGCAGGTGAATGTGACTATGTAAAAGCAGAGAGTAAAATCCAGTAAACCCTTTCAAAAAAGTTCCTGAAATTTTAATACATTTTCCAAGCCAGCCACAAATCCATCAATAAATAAATATTGGAAGTCCTTCTGGCTAGTGTATTTAAGGACACTCTCATTGGCTGATCACTAAGCTATACTGACCAATGGGGGATAGATACTTGTGAATTTAGACAATAGAATATAACTAATCATAATCATAATAAGAACAACCAGATTTTATCAGTAGTTTCACAACGAAAATAAAACAGATCCCACAAAATTAGTCCAGGCAAGACACGAAACAAACAAAGGACAACAACCACCATTCCTACATGTACCAGAATCTGGAGTTGCTATAGTATGTCAGACAAATTGTCCAGTTTTAAACAGAATTTATGAGATGTAGAAAAACAAGAAAATATGACCTGAAATACACAGAAACAAAATTAATATCAACAATAGCAAGTTGCTGCTTACGAGCCCTGCACTATGAGGAATATTAAATAGTCTTTGAGTTGAAAGGGAGTGACACCATATGTGAAGTCAAAATTACACAAAACAGAAAGCTTTTGTGGTGGTAATTATACCAGTAAGAAATAGTGTTTAAATACTTGTTCTATTTTCCCTTTTAAATAATTTAAAGTAGTAATTTAAAAATAACAATTATAAATGTGATTTTGTATATATTACAACAGATTCTGAAAAAAATTAAAATTACTATAAAAATAATCCGAACAATTTTAGAGGAAGCAATTAACTTAGATAAATAAACTACTAGAATGACATTAAATCCCAAATGACATGCTAATAATATGAAATAAAAATATCTATGGAGACTTTTAATAAGTAAATGAATTAATAAAAAACAAATCATTACACAAAAAGCCAAGTACTAGAAGTTTTCACTAATATTGAATTTATCTTCTTACTTCCAGGTTTTTGTATCATCAATTTTAATGGTTTCATAACTGCATTACAGTTATAGGTAATAGTTGGGTTCATTCTGACATTATCCTACTTGCATGGATTCATTTTGGTCCATTTCAGTCCCCAGTGTCTCCTCTTTCCCTCCCCTCCTCCTTTCTGTATTTGGCTTCCTCTATTCTACTGTTCTTCCTTCTCTATATTTTTAATATATATAAAATTGGAAACATATAAAAAGAAAGATAACCAAAACTACATATTGTTTTTATAAAGTTTAATAATATATATGTTAATATATAGTAGATGATTAAGAAGATAAAACGAGATAAATTACAAATAGTAAAAAAGAGAAACAAAGAAATTTCACGTTAGAACTCATAGATATTATTGAAGTGCTAATTAAAACACTCCTAATAAATTTATAAATATGCCAATTAGATTTTAAAAATTCCTTAAAATCTATAAAATATCATTATTTCTCAGGATGAAAGAGATAATTTGTAGAGTCCACCTAAATAGCAGGAAAATTAATCTTTTATTTAAAAGTCCCAAGTATCATATGGAAGTGGTGTATATAGGACTTCAACAGGACCTAATGGCACAAGCAATTCACATGAAAAAAAAAGTTCAAATTATCAAGGTCTTTTTTCCTCTAACATAGTTTTCTCTCTAATTCCATATTAATGACCTCATAGAAGTTCACTTAGCAAAAGAAAGTATGGATCTATGTTACCTGGGTTCTATGTGACATTCAGGTATCACCCTAAAGCTAACCTCTGTAACCTTGTAGCTACTTTCTGGGACATGCATCAAGGAGATTGGTGAGGTGGAAGAACTCTGAGCAGTACTTCTGGTTGTTTATTTAGCATGGAAGGAATAATGACCAGATGTGTGCTTGTGTACCCATCCATTGGTTAAAGGTAATGGTTTGAGAGAACAGTGAGGGATTTGAAAGAAACAAAATTGAGAAATAATCATTACGAGATTTTTAGAAAAATACATATAGACTTTTCCAAATGAGCCCCGAAAAGTGAAGATATTTGTGAACAACGTGAATATTTATCAAAGGTTTTCCTCAGCTGAGGAGTTTTAGGATAATTACATGGGTAGGGAAACCCATTCTGTGGTTACCACCCAACCTCTGTCCCTAGTTACCATTAGCATTGTCCAGTGGGTTGCTGTGCCAAGTGACCACACAGACACAGGGAGAGACTATGCATGGGCACAGCAGCATGAACTTCCAATCATTATCTTCAGTTTGATTAGAGCTGCTGATGAATATACAATTTTTCAGGAGAAGAGATTAACCCTATATTCCAGGTATGACATCATTTCCTAGACTGGTCTTCTAACTCTCTAGTGGCAGGATGATATACACTGGACACATTCCATCATGGAACGAGCACTACTCTGTTATTACTAGGATAGACATTACTTCTTCCAAAACTCTCTTCTCTCAAACAACATTTTTATTCTATATTTCACAGGAAATCCAGTGCGGAAAAAAAGATGCCTCAATTTCTGTTGGACCCTATTCTAAAGGCAATAGCTTGTGGTTTGTCCAATTTCTGCCTCAAAATTATTTTTCCGAAATTATTCTTAGTATATTTTTCTTTCTTTCATCATTCATCTATTGCCAATCATTTATTGTAGGTGTTAGTAACTTCTGATAGAGGCTTTATCTGAGGTTATTAGTGATTTATTTACACTTTTCTTTGATTTCAGCTGGGGTATAAGTCTTATTTGGTTATGGCATTTGGGTTGTTAACACATATTCTGGATATCTTCTGGTAGACAGAGAGTAGTACCACATTTTCTCTCCACTTTGTGTTAGGTATCTCCTTGTAAATGTGATAAGAACTCATATTATTTACCTGAGGACAAGTGCTTTTAAGAACAAGTGCAAACATTACAATGTTCTTGTTTAGACATACATTCTTTTAACAGGTCACAGTTTTTCAGAAATATGTTACCTTTGTATACAGTATCAATAATAAGTTTACTTGCATCAATATGTATGAGACAAAAAATTAAAATTTCCTTATCCCCAATGAGAAAAGATTTACCATTTGCTTTAAGCATTAAATAAATAACACAAATTGCTTAACAAAATCCAAACTATCAGTGAAATAAAAGAAACATAAGAGAAAAATTTTTTGAGTTAGCTACAATATAACATTAGTCACATATTAATTCATCATTTTCAGTGTGTAGAGTGAAAACTATTTGTGATGTATTGGTGCTTTGATAGCAGATATGTGATTTTACAAAATATCCTCTTTCTGACTTCTGCTATATATTCTACCACCCCAAGAAAATTTCTATTTTGAAAAAACAACTTGACCATATTCAATAGAAAAATACTAGTTATTCAAAGAAGTCTTCCTTCTTCTATTTTTCCATATTACTTGTGTATATTTTATTATATTACTTATAATACAAAATGATTACCATAAAGGAATGATAACTCTTAAAGTAATTAAACATGCACAATATTCACTAACATTATTCATGAAGCTACATGCTTTTTTTCTAGGAAGTAATTTCTCTAAAAATCAGGCTAGGTCCAAATATCTGTGTGTCTTTGTGTGTGTTTTTGTGTTCTTCATTTAATGTCCACTTTCTTCCTGTTTTGAAAAATGATTGCCACAAAAATATGGATATGAATGACATGATTTTCAAAATTTGTTACAACAGAGACTGTGATGCTATCAATAAAATTACCATGAGCTCTGTCAATAGTAATTTGACACTGCACACACATAAAAAAAAGAATTATCAAGGACATGATTCGCTATTTGGTGAAACATGTTTTACTCATATTAACTGAGACAGAATAATTCCTCAACATCACACTAAAATTTAAATTGGAAATAGTTATTATTGAAGAGATAGAAAAGACACAAATCTAAATACACATACCACTTGAAATTTTATTACAGATGCAGAAAATAACAAGTCCTGCAAATATAGCTTACATTTATTCAAGTAGATTATTTCCCTAATAATTTTCTCAATGCCATTATAACATCCTTGTTCCTCAGGCTATATATCATGGGGTTGAACATGGGAGTCACAACAGTATAGAAAAGAGAAAGCACTTTGTCAGTTTCTGCTGAATGACTAGCCTCAGGTCTTAAATATGTAATAATAGCTGATCCAAAGAATAAAACCACCACTGTAAGATGAGATGAGCAGGTGGAGAAGGCTTTGGCTCTGCTTGTGGCTGATGGCAATTTAAGGACTGTGGAGATGATTTTGATATAGGAGATGAGTATTAAGAGAAATGGGGTGGAGACAAACAGCAGAGCAGCCACATAGACCATCAGCTCAATTGTGAAGGTTTCCCCACAGGCCAGCTTAAGTATTGGGGAGATGTCACAGAAGAAGTGGTTGATTACATTGGAAGCACAATATGACAGGGAGAAAACCTGGAAGGTCTGACCTACCTGCACAGGAATTCCACTGATCCAGGAGGCAACCACCAGCTGGATACAGACCTTGTGGTTCATGACCAGAGGATACTGCAGAGGGTTACAAATGGCCACATAGCGGTCATAGGCCATCACTGCCAGAAGGAAACATTCTGCGGCTCCCAGTACAAGAATGAAGCACATTTGTGTAGCACAGGCAACCAAAGAGATGGTCCTTCTCTGGGTCCCGAAATTCATGAGCATTCTGGGGAGAGTAACTGAAACATAACAGATCTCCAAAAAGGAAAAATTGCCAAGGAAAAAATACATGGGGGTCTGGAGAGCAGGCTCTACTTTTGTTATTACCAAAATAGTTCCATTGCCCAGCAGGATGATCATGTAGATGACAAAGAACAGTCCAAACAGAAACCACTGGAGCTGGGGCACCTCAGCAAACCCCAAAAGGACAAATTCCATCCTTGCAGTTAGGTTTCCTTCTGGGGGTTTTCCCTGGTGTTTCATCTGTGGAAAGCAAAAATGAACATGAGCTTCTCATATGGATGAACTGTTTAATAAGACATACATCTTCCCACTATGTTATAAACTTCATTTTTGAGTTTGTATACAAATTAAAGCTTGTCATCAGGATAAAAGAATCCATATTAACCTTTCTTGAATGGGTTGATTTTTCTTTCTTCCTGAAGAAGGCTTAACTATTTTGATATTTAAATTTTTCAAAGCGAGACCACTTATTATATTCCCTCTGCTTTTAAAATATTTGTTCTTTATAAAATGTTCTCTAAATAAATATCACCAGCTATGTCTACCCCCAAGGACTTCTTTCACCTACATATTTAAATTTCTAATTAAGAGCAGCTCTTAGGCATCTGCTTATTTGCTTTCTTTAATTTTTCCCAGGTAACTCCCACTGTTGCCAGAATACACTGTCTTCAGGCCCTCTATGGAATAGAGGGCACAGTACATTTTAGTTCTTAATATAAATTGGGCACTGAGCAATACCATCTTTACACATCCTAGATTGATAGATATCTGTTTATTAATTCTCCGATGAAGGGCTATTTCTCTCTCTCTCTCTCTCTCTCTCTCTCTCTCTCTCTATCTCTCTCTCTCTCTCCCCCATCCCTCTCTCTTTCAGTGTGTGTAGGGGTATATGTGTGTATGTTGTGCGTGTAGTCCTGGGGATTGAAGCCAGAGCCTCAAGCATGCTAGGCGAGCCCTCCAAAACTGGGCTAGATCTCCAGCTATAAGTGGTATTTTAAATACCAAGGAAAAGCCTAACATAGAAATAACAAAATGAACTGAACAAATTAAATTCACAGAAAGGTTGGGAAACTCATTCTTTTTCACAAAGGGACAGATATCTAACCTCATTCATAAAAGAAGAATTTCAAGGATGTAGTTGAAAAAAAATCTTAGAAATTCTACTATATATTCTATCCATGGATAGAAATTTGGCATAATTGACAGATACAAGTGCCTTTACTTTCTGAATAAATCAATAAATGGTACATGTGTATGAATTTATGCAGTAATAGGATATTGCAACATTGATCATAGTTGCAGAGAGCAAACTAGTGTGAGTCATCATTTTGGATGTCTCTCTGACTTAGCCTTAATTTTTATATTGTAATTTATTATTTTCTCTTCCACAGCAAATGGATGCCTCTAATTATGAGTGTGATAAATTATTCAGAATTTTTTTTTGTACTGAGAATTTAACTCAGGGTACTTAAGCAGTGAACCACATCCCCAGACCTTTTATTTAAGTTTTCTCTAAGTTGCTTAGGGTCTGCTGAGTTGCTGGGGCTTGCTTTGAACTTGTGATTCTCCTGTTTTCTCCTTCTGAGTTGCTGGGATTACAGATGTGCCCCACCATGCCCAGCTATATTCAGAGATTTTACAGCTTTATGCAGGAATTCTGGGTTATTGTGACCCTGTATCTTTCAATTAAAAGTAGAAGCTAATTATTAAATGATGAAACATTTAAATGTTTTAATTACTTCCTTTTCAGAAAGGAGGAAGAAAATGTTGAGCAAAATCACCTGTCTTGGAACATATTTTTGGGGAAGCAAATGATAACTCATATTTTGAATTTGCTCCTAGCAAAAACATATTGTTTTTCTTTTCATCATCATAATAATAATTTGTTCATTAAACAAAATATAAAATAGTATGAAAAGTAGAAATATATGTATATGTAGAAATATGTAGATATGCATATATTCTTATATATATGCCTATATTCATATATATGATAGACATTTCTACATATTCTTTTAAACTCACTTAAAATAGTACATTCTTAGTATAGGATTTTTTTTTCTCAGAAAGCTTCATTCATTTTTGTTCCTAGGTTTGTCAGTTTTCATCACCTCTCATTTTTCCATTTGTGAAATTATCACAATTGCTTCAAATTCTGATTTGATAAATATTTACAGCTATGAATCATATTAAGATGAACATTCTTGGGGGTAACTCTTGGTTTGCAGGTATGCATGCATCTGCTGGATAAACACAGGTAGATAGAATCTCTAGGCGAAGGCAGTCTATTTGCTGAATAGGATTAACATTTCATATGCCAGAGATGGGGGTGGGGAGTTGCCATTGCTCCAATTCTTTTATGCACTCATGCATGTAGTGTGCTGTGCTTCCTGTTACAAACTAGATGCACTGATAGTTGTGTCATGCATCTCACTGGAGTTTGATTTCTTTTTGCTTATTACTGCCAGATTTCTGTTCTCACGACTAAAAGGCTCAGGGATTACTCCAGTTGAACTGAGCTAACTGGGCTGTGCAAAATAACCCACAAGAGACACTTTGGGGTCCTGTGATGGCTTCTCTGACCTTAAGGATCCACAGGAAGAGAGAGAGTGCTCATGTGCTGACCCCTTTTATTGAGGAGAAGCTATTCAAATGAGGCAAGGGGTCAGGTTTCAGGGGGCTGAGTCTATCTTCATGATGTCCACTGTCAGCAGGTTGACTGATACCTGGGTAGGCCACAACCAAGGGCACAGTAAGAGAAGGTGACACACACACAAGGCACTTCCATGGAAGATTCTATACTAAACAGGGCAAGAGGTTATATTACAAAGGAACAGGTGAGCATAGCTTCACCCATGGGGCTTTAGCAAGACACACCCATGCACAGACATCGACCCTTGGACCCAAGAAGGGTGGGGAAAGTTCTGCCACATTTCTGTGACTGAGGGCCTCAGCACCCAGCCTGGGAATGTGACTCAGTCAAGTGAAAGGTGGGTCTCCCACATATTATGGATTATTACTATTTTTCCCCCTGGGCATTTGTGAAGTGCTCCTTTGTCCTTTCTCCTTGAAATTTCTTCTCAAACTTTCTCTCTCTCTCTCTCTCTCTCTCTCTCTCTCTCTCTCTCTATATATATATATATATATATATATATATATATATATATATATATATATATATATATATATATATATTTCTTTTTAACTTCTTTGGAGGAAGAGCACATTTTATTCTTGTTTTTTGCCTACATACTCATTATGCAGACTAATGGGTCTTATTCTGGCTTATTTATTTATTTATGTTGGTAGTGGGGATTGAACTCAGGGACACTCAACCACTGAGCCACATCCCCAGCCCTATTTTATATTTTATTTAGAGACAGGGTCTCACTGAATTGCTTAGTGCCTTGCTAAGTTGCTGAGTCTGGCTTTAAACTCAGGATCCTCCTGTCTCAGCCTCCTGTGCTACTGGGATTACAGGAATGTGCCACCGCGCCAGGCCTGGTATATTTTTTTATATGCATTTAACTCAGTCAATTATACCCCACAACAACAATTTTTAATTACTGCAGTTTAATTTATCAATTTTTTCCACAATGGTTAATGGCTTTGTTAATAGACTTTTTTCAAAATAAAACCATGAAGATAATATAAATTACTTTTGAAATTACTTCATGTTTTATTACATATTTAGGATATAAAGTATTTGAAACCATTTTATTTTGTAAACATTATGGAGTAAATATTAAGGAATTTCTTTTTTATATATTAAAATTCAATTAAATAGCAAGACTTATTAAAGTCTGTCATTATTCAAATCTGTCCATGTATTGAGATCTCTATGTGTAATTGTCCACTTAGATTGTATACTTTGTCAGTTTCTGCAGCATTAAAATAGGTCCTGATTTTGGCTACACTGATCCCCCTCACTTTACTATTATTCAACATTATCTGGGTGATTATTGATCATCTTCTTCTCCAAAACAATTTTCAAGTCAGTCTGATATGTTAGACAACACCCAATACATACACACACACATATGATTTTATTCTATTTCATTGAATTTGTGGCTCACACTGGGAGAAAATATCTTTTCCGATACTGAATTTTCTGTTACAACAATGTATCACCAACATAATCTTTACTTCCTCTAATTTTCTTAAATGATTTTATAGTTCACTGGATTAAATTGCTGAAATATTTTATGTGAATTTTCACAACTACTTGCTATTTTTTATTTTGTTTTACATATTATAGTAGTCCCTCAGTATCTGTGATAGACCGCTTCCAAGACACGATTGGACACTAAAATCAGTAGATGTTCAAGTTCCTTTGGTAAAATGACATTGGATGTACAAAAACACTGTAATATCACCTCTAGATTATTTATAATAGCAAAGTAATATATTATAAATGTACTTGTATAGTTTTTATACAATATTTTTAGGGAATAATGTTAAGAAATATATCTGTATACATTCAGTACAGATGGCATTTTTTGTCTTTCAAAATTTTTAAACCTCAGTTTTATAGAGATATAAAATTCATATATATGAAGGGCTAATTGCATTTAATATCATATTGCCTTCTTTTACATGGAAATAAATTGATTTTGCTATTAATTTTATTGAAATGACTCTATGTTTCTTAATGGAATTTGCTGTATACTGCCATAAATCTTTCTACAGTGACTTCCTCTCAAATTCAGTAATGTTCCGATACTAGTCAAAAAAAAAAAAAAAAAACAGAACTGTTACTAAAAGATTTTGAAGATAAATCACTTTGTGAATGGAATAAATTACTAAGGAATGGTAATTTACATGTTTGAAAATTATTTTAGGTCTATTACTATTAATATGAAAATCAGTTCCAGGAAATCATACATTTGAGAAAAAAAAATAGAAGTATAGTCACTTTGTGACTAAACAAATACTTTAATTCCTGAGGTCATATTTTATCATCTCTGATTTCCTAGTATTGACAGTTCTGGTTTTGTAGCCTCTCAACACAACTTGTCACAGTTTACTTAGCTCTATGGCTCAAAGCAAGTCTCCATCAAATTTCACTGATTCCATTTAAAAATATCTACTTACTGTTTTATTTTGTATATTTTTATCATTTTCTCCTGATTTTTGTATTTGTGAACATTATAACTCTACAAAGTTCTGTTCTAAGATGGTTTGTCCTTCCTCCTATACATTCAATTTTATTTGTTCAATCAATCATCTATGCCATAATGTAAAATTATTTTTCTCTTAGAATTAAGGTGTAATATCAGTTGACTTTAGGAGATTACTCATGTGAACCTGAATGAATCACATAATTCCTTTCAATCTATGTGGAGTAAACAGAACTAAAGAAAAAGTCAGAATTTCAAGGTGAGAGATGCAAGAGGGCAGAATTATGAAATGTGGCAGGTTTCTAGGAGCTAAGACCTGGACCCCATTGATATCCAGCCAGAAAACTGGGCCTGTGGTCTTCTATCCACCAGAAAATGGATTATGGAAACAATATAATCAAGCTGAGGTTGCAATCAAATATCTTCCCCTCATCTTTCTGATAATAGCTTGGCCCAGCAGACACTTGGATTTCAGCTTGAGACCCTAGGTAGAGAAATCATTGACCCTACACCAGATTTAGGACCTACAGAACTAAAGAAGATAGGTGTGTGTTGCCTTAACATGCTAACTGTATGGTAATTTGTTTAGAAAACACTAAAAACCACTGCAATGACTTAAAAAGCTATGGATTTTGTTATTATCGCCATGCAGATGTGGTTGATTTATACCTGATTGACAAAAAGTTCTGTCTTTATGTCTGTCATGACTAGGTTGCCTGTAGTTTTGCTCTTACTTAAGATAAGAGCAGTGGACTTCATTATATTCTGTGTGAGCTCTAACAGCACTCTGGTGACTCCAATCACTGTCTTGGTGTTTGGCAACAGCCCTAATGTGTTTGACAGCCTGACTTAATAACATGACCAAGAGAGATGAGACCCCACCTAAACTTCCCCCTTACTCAGCCTTGCAGAAACCACATTCTTTGAACAGTCCACTTGATATCATGCAAAAGATATAGCCTGGTATGTGGGACAGTAAGAATGCAAGGAGTTTCCTGCTGTCCAGTAGGTCTCCATTGCTTGCCTGCATCTTTTCTCTACATCACTGAGCTATGTGTTTGTCACTGTGAGTACACTGCAGTCTGGTGAGTCCTTTCAAATAAACAAACTACAGAAAACAATGCAGCTACATTCATTTTCCTATAGGTTGAATAATGACACCCATATAGAGAGGAAAATCTGTTTGATTGACAATATGGTCACTTTCAGAGAGATGTATTTTCTTACTCAGATTAATGATGAGCTCTCCATTCTGTTCTGAAAATGGGAATTTCTATCACTGAGCAGCTCTAAAGCATGGCCTCGAGGGCAAGCAGTACTAGAGAGCATAGATGTACTCTAGGTCTTAATCTAGGTGCACAGAGCTTCCCCTTTGACTCCAATTTGGTCTTACATTGTTAAGAAAAAGAAAACCAAAAGTCTTTTAAAAATCTTTCAGAGCCAGACGCAGTGGCATATTCCTGTAATCCCAGCTACTGGGAGGCTCAAGCAGGAGGATCACAACTTCAAGGCCAGCCTCTGCAACATCAGAAGACCCTATCTCAAAATAAAATAAAATAAAATAAAATAAAATAAAAATAAGTAGGGCAGTAGCTCAGGGCTGGAGTGTTTTTGGACTCAATTTCAAGTACCACCGCATTATATATATATAATCTATTACAATTCTTAGGCAGATAGAGTTTCCATATGATAACGTTTCATAGATCTAGTTTGTAAAATAAAAGATAAGTAATATTTTGCAAAAAAAAAAAAATCAAAGCATTTTCCCAAATGGGTGGAAGAATACAAATGAGGATTTTACCAGTGTGAACAGGCAAGATACACAATTCATGTAAGATAATTAAAATAAAAGAACTTTAATGATAGAATCATTTACATGCTGTATTATTTTCCTACGTCTGCCTTAACAAATTACTCTAAATGGATGATTTACAGCAACACAAAACTACTCTCTCACAGTTCTCCTCACCAGTCTCAAAAATCACCATGTGGTTGGGGACTTGCTTGCTCTGGTCTTTAGTGAAGAGTCACGCCCAGCCTTTGGAGTCCCTTGTCTTCCTTGGTGCATGGTGGTATCACTCCAGTCTGTGCCTCCAACTTCACATGATGTTCTTCTCTGATTTCCTCTTTTTTCTAAACTTCTTCTGCCTTCTGATCTTATGAAAGCTCTGGTCATTGGATTTGCTTCCTAACATGATGATCTCATTTCAAAATCCTTATTGAAGTACATCTGCAAAGATCCTTTTTACAAATGGTCACATTTGAAGTTTCTAAGTAGAGTTATATTTTGAGAGAATGCCATCCAACCCTCTCAAAATAGGTATTGATAGTGAAAATTCTACAAACTTCTCATACTAAATAGATAACACGAAAGGCAGACTAGAAGTTACAACATAAGGGACTGAGGTTAACAGAGAACAATGAAATCTGAGTGGTACAGGAGGGAACATACTCAGGATTAAAGAGACACAGACTGTTATTATATCTTTGCATGGAAGTTCACTGGTAAATCCAAACACACTATTGGAGAATAGCAGATTTATCTGGAAGAATGAGAAGATTAAAGAAAATTATCCCAGAACATGACCCTAAACACAGGTTAATGACACAGTTAACAATCTTTCATGTGCTACTCAGGAAGATTCTTGACTCCACAGTTAGCCATGAGAGGAAAGATTAATATTCAAAATATATCTTTCAATTGAGTTAATTTGTTCTCTGGTTGTACTAAAATCCTCACCTAAACTCTATAAAACAAAGATTCCTGGATATAATGTGGATCTTTACTAAATATTAATTACCATTATTTGAGAATATAGTAATAAAATTCATGAGTTTGGAGCAACATTAGCAAATTATTTCTGAGTTTTCAAGTCTTTGCCTCATTTTAACACCTTAGCTAGTAGTTTTCTCAGTGACACCATAATGTCTTTGTTCCTCAGAGTGTATATGATGGGATTCAAAGCTGGAATCAAAACAGTGTAGAAGAGAGAAATCAGTTTGCCAATTCTTTCAGATTGATTTGGTTTGGGTTGCAAGTACGTGATCCCAGCTGTTCCATAGAACAAGACCACAACCATCAGGTGGGAAGAGCAGGTGGAGAAGGCTTTAGCCCTTCCTCTGGCTGATGACAATTTCAGAATACTGGAGATGATTTTGCCATAGGAGGCGATGGTGAACAGAAATGGAATCATGACAAACACCACTGCAACTACATAGACTGCCATCTCATTCACAAAAGTGTCACCACAAGCAAGTTTGAGGACTGGAGGGATATCGCAGAAGAAGTGGTTAACTCTGTGAGATCCACAAAAGGGCAAAGAGAAAATCTGGTATGTTTGTCCAATCACAGCTGGAAGTGCACTGATCCAAGAGGCGGCCACCAGCTGCATGCAGACCTTGTGGCTCATGACTACAGGGTACTGCAGAGGGTTACAAATGGCCACATAGCGGTCATAGCCCATTGCTGTCAGGAGGAGGCATTCTGTGCCTCCAAGCAAGAGGACAAAACACATTTGAGTAGCACAGGCATACAAGGAAATATTTCCTTTCTGTGTACATAGCCATGAGCATTTTTGGGATGGTGACGTTTACATAACAGATTTCCACAAAGGAAAAATTGCTAAGGAAGAAATACATGGGGGTTTGAAGAGCAGGGTCAGTTTGTGTTATTACTATTATAATGCTATTTCACATCAGAATAGCCAAGTAGATGAGTAAAAATATCCCAAACAGCATCCACCGGAGATGGGGAATATCAGAAAACCCCAAGAGAACAAATTCCAGCATTGTTGTATTTGATTTTTCTGTTTTAATTTGATCCTCATCTGCAGATATTGCAAATTCAAGATGGTTAATTCATTTATCTTTGTAACTACATTGATATCCTATGTTATGTAGCTTAGATGCATGAATATACTTTATAATCCCTTAAATTATTTTTATCATTTGTATGCTCTATTTTTATGAAATAAACTTTGAAGCATCAGGCATTAACTTATAAGCAGGTAAAATGAAGCATTAAGATTGAATTAATTTATTATACTTGACTTGTAATGATAACAATGTTATTGAGAAGTATTTATGATTGTTTAGAACATATTGTGGATAAATAATATTTTATTATTTTTTCCTTAAGGTTGGAATCATGTTACATACTTTTTCTCATTTCTTTTTTTTGAGTTTGTTATTTTTCTCGGTATTAGTAGTGATATTTCACCTTCTTTTGCTTCAAACCTTTACTCTTGAAGCTTTTATTGCTTTTATTTTATTTTTTTTCAAATGTCTACTAAATATCTTTATATGTCAATGCTTTCTACTTGTTTTCAATTTGAGTTTAAATACATAATTTACCTTATAAATGTCATTATCATTATTTACATATATCTAATACTGTCCAACTTTAAAATTAATAAATTTAAGATATGCATGTATTATATAAATATTTTACTCAGATATGGATCTCAGAATTTGATGATTTTCTGTTTTATTAATTTACAACTATCTTTGAATAAAATACTCAAAGTGCTCTATTACACCTTACCTTTATAGATTTGCATGAAGCAGTCTATGGAGTGTTAAGTGACTTATCCTGTAAAATTTTCAGTTCTTTTCTTGGAAATTTACTCTAATTCTATATCAGCTTTGCTTTCTGGAAACATGCATTGCTCTTAAATAGCAAGAGTTCTGCCAGCCCTGGGGAACATCTTCTCTCATGTACCAATTTAATTTCTAGGGAACTTCTGTTGGCAAGCATTCAGGTTCATTTTTCTAGGTTGTAGCTTTTGGATATATATCCATTCTTCTCCCAGGCCATCCTTGGCATAGAGCCTCCCTCAGGAGGAAGCAGTTTACTGGCAGTGAAATATCACTTATTTGTCTATCATGTCAGGCCACAGAAGTTAAAAACAAACAAACAAGCCAAGTTCTATCATATACATGGCCTTTAGTTAGTAATGTGGATTTTCTTTCTTTACTTTTTTTTTTTTTTTTTTTTTTCAGATTCAGGCCATCCAGGCCTCTAGGAAATGGGACACATATTTTGTCAGATACATGTTCTCTACATTGACTCTTCATATTTGGGGTGTCCCTTTTTAGAACTGAATCATCTGTACCCTAAATTAACATTTGTAGAAACTAAAGCACACCATCCCATCCGTGACGACAAATATCTAGAAATTTTAAAATTTGTATAATGTGGTCTAATCAGGAAAAGTATCTAGCTGTTTGAAAACTAGAGACTATGACCAAAATAAATATTTTAAACTAGATTGTAGCAGAAAGACAAGAGGAAAGTTTCATCTCAACACCCTATCCTGTTTGAACTGTTTACAGGTATGTGTGGAGGAGAGTCTCAAACAACAAACCATGAGCCTAGAATCTTATGTATGTGGAATCAATTTTGTGATTTCCTGCTTGGATTTCCATGAGCATGGACACTGTGTTTCTAAAAGCACATTCTTTGCATGTTTTGAATCTGCTTCTCTTTACTACAGCATGTTTTTACATTGCTTCTCTGTACTTTTTTATTATTATTTTTTCACTTATATCAAAAAATTAGAACTGTACTCATGAATTACACCAACTTTGACTTTACTATATATAGTAAGTGACACATTGAATGTCCATCCACCATTAAAGCAGATTTATCTAATCATCTTCCTATCATTAGAAATTATATTTATCACTCTATAAAACATCTGAAAATATCCAAGAAAATGAAAAAAAAATCAGATATACCAATTACTTAGCAAAATAAGAAAAGTTTCCTACACAGTACAATTTTGCAGGTAGCATTTAGGAAAGTCTGTTACTTCCATCTGCACCACACTATATGGCTTAATTCCCTCAGCCATCTTTGTAATTCCTCATGGACAACTAGCACTCAAATAACTTAAAATTGAACAGAGATCATACAGAAAAAAAAACATGCTTTAAAAAGCACCAACACATAATATACCTAATTTTAACCCAGATGATATTGGGGAATCTAGTCAGAGTCCACACATAAGACAAAACACACTGATTAAAAATGATCTATAACTAAAGAAATCTGATTAGTCTTTCCAACTAAATAGGATGGTGCTGGAGAAGTTGCTTTATGTCAAACATATGGAAATATGTTTGGAGAGCATGAAACCACTGCCCGAGTTTTGGCTACTGATAGTGTGTTTCATTATTTGTTCCAAACACATCAGATCCTTCCCTGATCTCATAGAGTTCAGTTTCTTAAAATCTAAAACCTTTTGTAACAAACTTCTCTATGGCCTAAGTCATCCTCTTCAGGTTCTGATATCAATGAACAACAAATTCTTACCAGCCTGCATTGGTATGCCATGGGGTGACTGGAAGGGACCCTGTCATGTACTTTCCCTGTTTCTTGGGATAGACAGCTGTCTCTGGGTTGATTTGAAGAACACTTACTCCAGGTACCAAGAAATTCCATGTAGTTTTCCTTGTGGCACCCAGTTCCACAGTGAACCTTGTTCACCCTCTGTCTGGATTTCATCTAAAGGATATCTCAGCACTCAGAGCCTCCTGCACCCTGTCCTGCATTTATACCCCAGCAAGTCTGGGATTTAGAACTTGCTTCCAGATCAAAGAGTCAAAGTCTTTCAAACCTTGCTCTCTGAGTTCTTTGCTTACAGCATTTTTTCAGAATTTTTTAAAATTTAATTTAACCCTGTTGAATTTTTTTTACAAAATATAGTTCTTATTTTTGCTTCTTTTTTTCAACTTAAATGTGGCCAACTAGTATCAGTGTTAAGCTGCTTGTACTAGCACAGTATATTTATTTTCCGATATCGAATATTTCTGGGAATAAAAAGTGAAGTTAAAAGTAACTTTTATTACATTTCGCAACCAATATTTAAGAACAGTTTCAAAAGCAAAATGGAATAGTGTAATACATAGCCATTAATATTTAAGTTTATCATTAACACTTTCAACAACAGAACAACTATCCTAGCACATGACCATGTATTTTGCTTGGTTATTTTGACAGCTATACTTGCACCATATACAATGTCAGTATTATTTTTCATTATCAGCTTGCTATTTAGATACTGATATTATGAGGTAAATTTTTCAAACCACACTACAAACTTTAAAATATTTTCAATGAGATGCAAAATTCAATGATATCAAATATGCACACTTCTGAATCCATCACCACAATCAAGGTTTATAATATTCTTATTTTCCACAAATACATTCTCATGCAAGTTTAGGATACCTCTTCCCTCCACCCTTTATCCTAAGAAAGTACTGATTGAATTTCTTAATTTACAAATCATTCATAATAATTCAGAACATACTCTTACATGTGGAGTCTTTCCCTCAATGTGAGAATGTAAAAGTCATCAAAGTTTCTGTGTATATCATAGTTTCTGTGTATATCAAAGTTTCTGTGTATATCATAGTTCATTAATTGTGGTTTTTGAATAGAAATCCATTGACTAAATAAGCCACCATTTTTTTTATTCACTCAGCTGTTTTTATATTATTTCTAGCTTTGAGTAATTATAAATATAGATGTTGCATATTACCATGAATAAATTTTATATTTGCATGTTTTCATTTCATTTACTTAGAATAAGTGTTATTTGGCTATATATTGGAGTGGAAAGTTTGGGTGAAATTGCAGATGTCTTGCTCAAAATTTTAGGCCACTGTCAAAAGTTTTTTGAAGTGTTTTTATCATTTCACATTCCTGACCGTAGGTATAGGTGTAGCAATAGCTCTCACAATTTTTTTTTTTGCATTGTTTGGATTTCCAGTGTTTGCTATTATAATGCCTGAATTGAGATACCTTAGCTATGTATGGTGGTAGCCACCTGTAATCCTAGCAAATCAGGAGGCTGGGGCAGGAAGATCTCAGGTTCAAAGCCAGCCTCAGCAACTTAGCAAGGCCCTAAGCAATATAACTAAGTTGTTGTCTCTAAACAAAATATTTTTTTTTCAAAAGGAGGAGCATGGTTGCTGGGGATGTGTCTTAGTGTTTAAGTGCCCCTGGGTTCAATTCCTGGTACCAAAGTTAATTAAATTAACTAATTAATTTGCATGTAACTCTTAGTATTGAATACAATTTTCTTGATTTGAACATAATTAACAGACAAAATAATCATGAAAAACTTGGAATGGTGATGATTCAGATTGTGTTTTTTCATTAGAATTAAGTATATACTTACATATTGATGTTTTTATATATAGATATGAATTTTGATTAATATTTTCTTACAAAACTATATATTACTTTTTATGACTTGTAGTTTCAACTAAATAAAAATAAACACATTGTTGCTTCATACATTTTATATCATATATTTTATTGTTTTTATTCCTTTATATCTTTAATGAATATAATTTTAAGATGATCTCAAACTTTATGGTTCTTCCTGTGCATGCACCTCCTCCTACTTATTCAAAGAATATATGATGTTATAAAATCAGTTTGCACTTATCATTAAGGACTAATTTCATTTGCTTTTAACTAGGTTTGTCAGCCTTGTAGCCTGACTGAATCATATAAATCTCTTAAAATTTAGGTATGGTAGTCAGAATCAGCAATCTAAGAATTCAATGGGAGACAAATAAAATAGAGCAGGAGGATGCAATGTGGTTGACTTCTAGGAGCTAACACTTGGTCCCCAGTTGGCATCCTTCAAGGAAAATGCACCTGAATAAAGCACAAGAAATTTGATTCCACAAACATCCTAGCTGAGCTAGAATCAAATCCTCTTCCCCACAGCCTCCACACCTTAAATTTAGCCATGGAGACCCAAATCACAGAAACCAGCCACCCTGCACCAGACTTATGACCCACAGATGCTATGAGATGATAAATTTGTATTTACTTCAAATGCTGAGCTTTGGGTCACTTGTTAAGCAATATTTGAAAATTCAGGAGTAACTTAAAAGACATTGAACTTAGTCTTTACCCTTTTAGAGTGGTTTTGCCCTTGATCTGGAGAAGGTATCTTTGACTCTATGTATGCCTAGTTAAGGGTCCTTTACTTAAGATAAGACAGTGTACTTTAGGATGTTCTGTGTAAGTTCCAAAACAAAACTGGTGGTCTCACTCACTTCTTTATTGCTGGTTATCAAAATTCCTAATGTGTTTGATTGACAGCATGGCCTTCATTACATGACATGAACAGGAGAAATAAGATCCCACCCCAATTCCCCATACCCTGTCAGCCTAAAGTCCAGATTTCCTGCACAGGCCATCTGATGCCAAGCAAACAAGCAGCCTGGTTTATGGGGAAAAGGGAAAAGTTAGGAATTTCCTGATACTGAGTGTCTCAGAACCAGAAAATTGACTACATTTTTCTTTATACCATGAACAATATTTTTTGTCATTAGACAAAAGTCTTTGTGAATGTACTCTGTTTAGTATGGTGAATCTCCAAATAATCAAAACAACAGAAAACAAAGCAAACATATTTATTTTTTTAGGTCTAATACTTATACAAATTGATAGAAACATTTTTTGATCACTGATTTGGCAATTTTCACAGGTATTTTCTTAACTGGAATGACATGCAGAGATTTACATTTTTCTCTACTTGTTAGGGAGGTGAGGTTTCCTCAGTGGAGCTGCCCTGAAGGACTGTCCTGAGCAGCTGAGTACAGTTAAGGTATACATTCACTCCAGTGCATTAACAGAGTCTAAGTCACCTGTCTTACCTTCCATTCGTCTCTGATTGTGACAAACATGAACATACACTTTCATAAACACATTGGAATAAATGTGTGGAATATTTTTGAGATATATATTAATCTTAGAAGATGATATATCATGGATTTTGTTTATTAAATCAAAGGATAATTATTTTTATTTCACATAAAAGAAAAAAAATGTGGGCCAAAATGGGTGGAACTAGAGAAGTAAGGATGCATGATATATGAGCTGTAATTTTTCTGGGTACAGAATTCATGCTTGATGATTTAAATAAAATACTTTAATCAGAGCATCATTTACATGACATAATTCATTCCTAGACCCAAGTGACCACATCAACACAAATTGGTGGTTGAAAACAACATGATATCAGTCTCTCATATTCTCAAGGTCACTGTCCCAACTGAATAGTTTGGGGCTTGACCTCCTCCAAATGCTTTAAGAGAGCGTCATTCCTCTGATCTTCCAGTATTGGGTGGCTCTTGTCTTTCTTGGTTTGTGCGTGAATCATTCCAGTCTCTACCTCCATCTTCACACAATGTTCTCTGTTTCTCTGTGTCCATTTTCTAAACTTCTGTCTTCTGTGTCTTATGAGAACACTTCCTTCACTTTGGTGCCTGTCTTACATCTTATTTCAAAATCCTTAATTTACTATATTTAAAAGACCTGTTTGTTCCCAACAGAATCACAGTTTTAGGGTCCAGATAGAGATACATTTAGAAAGACCAGCACTCAGTCCAAGACATAAAATGTACAAATCTACAAACTTATAATACTATAATTATAAACAAACAAATCCTTAAGTTAACATAGGAGAGAGTGAAGCTACCAGAAATCATTATCTATTCCAGAAATAGAGATGTGAACAGGATTTACAGACTTAAAATGACTTGGAATACAAGAAGAAATAAAGATACGAAAATAAGAAAAAAAATAAGAAAATTAAAAAACACAAAATGCTCCTTTTACCAAAATCATAATTTCTTCAGGATTTTTCTTTGGCTAAACCCATCCTTATAACATCAGAGAAGGGTAGCAAATACATGCTAGAATGAAAGAGTAGAAGAAATTACAGAACAAGACCCTTTTCCCTGGTTGCACTATACACTTGCTAAATTCATGGGTTTTTTTCTGATGTCTCTAAACTCAATAGATAATTATGAGAGGAAAGATGATGTCCTTGTTATTGGGTTAATGTTTACCCTGCTTTCAGGGAAGCCCTTATCTAAGTATATGAAGCAAGCTTTCTTTAAAATGAGATGGTTTGCTAATAATAATTCAAATTGTAGGTATTTAAAATTTTGGAATATACTTGAAATATATTCCTGCTGTAATTAAAAGAGAAGACTATGAGTAAATTCTTATTGAGTGTTCAAGTCTTTTCCTCATGTTAATAACTTAGTTAGTAGTCTTTTCAATGCCATGGTGATATCCTTGTTCCGCAGAGTATAGATGATGGGATTCAAAGCTGGGATCAAAATGGTATAGAAAAGAGACAGCAGTTTTCCCGTTCCATCAGACTGATTTGACTTGGGTTGTAGGTAAGTGATACTAGCTGTTCCATAGAACAAGACCACAACTGTCAGGTGAGAAGAGCAGGTGGAGAAGGCTTTAGCCCTCCCTCTGGCTGATGACATTTTTAGAATGTTGGAGATGATTTTGCCATAGGAGGCAGAGTTCAAGATAAATGGAACCATGACAAATAGTACTGCAACCACATATACTGCCATCTCATTCACAAAAGTGTCACCACAAGCAAGATTGAGCAGTGGGGGGATGTCACAGAAGAAGTGGTTAATTTTGTTAGACCCACAAAAGGGCAAAGAGAAAATCTGGTATGTTTTCCCAACTTCAACAGGGATTCCACTGACCCAAGATGCAGCCACTAGCTGTATGCAAACCTTGTCGGTCATGACTACAGGGTATTGCAAAGGGCTACAAATGGCCACATAGCGGTCATAAGCCATCATTGTCAAGAGGAGGCACTCTGTGCCTCCAAGCAAGAGGACAAAACACATTTGTGTAGCACAGGCATAAAAAGAAATAGTTCCTTTCTGTGTACAAAGGTCCATGAGCATTCTTGGCATAGTGGCTGTTACATAACAGATTTCCAACACTGAAAAGTTGCTAAGAAAAAAAATACATAGGAGTTTGAAGAGCAGAGTCAGTTCTGGTTATCAGTATAATAATGCTATTGCACATCAAGATAGTGAAATATAAGAATAAGAATATTCCAAAAATCATCCACTGAAGGTGGGGAATATCAGAAAATCCCAAAAGAACAAATTCCATCAATGTAGTGGTATTTGATTTTCCTGTTCTAACTGGCTCTTCACCTGCAGATATGGTAAATTTAACATGGTTAATTTATTCCTATCTTGAACCTCATTGATCTCTTATGATACCTGGAGTTTAGTCCATAAATACACTTTTATAATCTCATCAATCATTTCTACCATTATCTGTTTTTGTATCTACTACTTAAAATTTCAAATTTCAGAGATCAAGTGATATGCATTTAAAAATCTATTCAGGAAATAAAATAAAATGTATATTTTTGAGAAATAAATTTTCATCATTTGACTCTGAAAAGGAAAATAATGTTACAGTGTTTTGTATTGATATTCCTGGGTTTATTTTATTATCTCTTCATTGGTATTCTAATATCATTTTTTAGTCCTAAATATTTCCTTAAAACTCTTTCTTTAATTATTATTCAAAATGAACTGTAAGTCTTTGTTTAAACTCTATAAAATGAACTTTTTAAACTAATTCATTATTATTTAGTAAATAAATAAGCATTATTGTTGCTCTGATTTATGTATTAGTCCATTGCTTATGCTAAATATGGGAACCTAAATTCCAGCATGTTGTTCATTTACTTTCCCTAATAACAACTATGGTACTGTGAATCAAAAACATCAATTCAGAAGGGGATGAATCTCAGTGATGGGTGATGCTCTGGGTTTGGTACCTAGCAGCACAGAAGAAAATAGTAAATATAATTATCCTTTTAG
>NW_026694859.1:0-24669 GCF_021218885.2 Marmota monax
TTAATAAATACACATGACCTATTACACACACTATTTTTTGTATTTCTTTCTTGTGTGAGATTCTCCAATATCAATTAATTGTCTTGTAAACAAATATACACCCTTTCTTTATTTTCCTTTCATAATGTTATCTTACAAGTTCTGCTGTGTTTGACACTAAATTTTATTCACTCAAGTGATTCAAGGAAATAAAAAATAAAAATGTCCTTGTTAATTTCATCCCTATGATGCAGTCAGCACTACAAGACAATTTACATCACATTTTCCTAATTCTTGTTTTCCAACTTCCCAAATGAGTTTTCTACATTTCTGATATTCTTAAATCTATTATACCTATGCACAATTGAACCCCATCAATCTATGATTTTGAATTAATATATTGATAGATATAAGTGATCAGATGCTGCTCCCTCAAGTTACACATTTCTGTTAGTAGTTGTTTTCAAGATTATCTTAAATAATTTTGGTGATTGTAAATGTAATTGTCATTATTAGACATGCATCTTATTTTATTTAAGTATATAATTAACAAAGTTACAATATATGAGTTACTTGAATTAATCATTTCATAGACACAATTTTATTGTTTTCTGCTCTATTACATTATTCTTGATCCTCAAATTTAAAATATTCTTAAATAAAATGTATTAGTAGCAGAACTACACCATACCTTTATTAATGTGCATGAAGCAGTCTGTGTCAGTCAGTTTTAATCTAGAAACTTTTTAAGCTCTTCTTTCTCTGAGGAAGTAACTGTAATTCAACAATATTTTTGCTTGATGCGAACATGGATTGCTCTTAAATAGCAATAGTCATGTTCCTGGGGGAACATCTTCTCTCATGCATCAATTTAATTTCTAGAGGACTGCTTCTCTTTGGCAGTCATTCAGGCTCATTTTTCAAGGCTGTGTTTCCTAGATGGACTCTACTTTTCCTCAGCCTCTCATTGGCATACAGCTTTCCCCATGAGGAAGGAAATTCCTGGCAGTGAAATACCACTTACTTGTTGTCCACTATTACTTTCCAGAAAGTTAGTCTCTCAAACCGCTTCTTTTAAATGCATTAGTGGGGGATGTAGATTTGCCTTCTGTACTCTGCTGATTCCCCACCATTCATCCAGATCCAGATCATCCAGTCCCATAGCAAAATATGCCACTTTTTTTTTCTCCCATATACACACTTTGCTTGGAATGTCTCCAAGATCGGGGGTGGGGGTCAAAGCCTTTTCTAGAAATAGAATTATTTTACACTAAATTAACTTTTTGTGAAAATTAAAGTGTCCCTTTAATGCTTTGTTCATTTATTACTAGGTATCTATTTATTGGATGGCAAGTGTTCTTGATACACTCTGAATGCAAATACTTCAATTGAAATATGTGTGAGCAATAATTGATTAATGGTATCTTTTGAAAAAAATATATTTTAGGTAGTTCCATATCTGTATGTTTGTAAGGTGTGTGTTTGAGCTGTCTTTCTTTATATACCTTTATTCCATTCATTTATTTTTATGTGGTCTTAGGATTGAACCCAGGGCCCAACACATGCTAGGCGAGCACACTACCGCTGAGCCACAATCCCAGCCCCTTGAGCTGTCTTTACAAATATTTCACCACAGTACCTCACAGGTTTTATCTTCTGAATTCTTCTAGATCATTTTATCATGTACATTTCACCTTTATGTCTATGATCCATTTTGTATTGATATAAGACATGAGGAAAAGTTTGAGGCTTAATTTTTGCTTGTGCAGATATTTGATTACTCCTGCAATATTCAGTGAAAATATTTTCCATTGCCCATATTTATTCCAGCATCTTTATTAAAATACAAACATATGTATCTCTTTCTGGATTTTCCACTGGTGAGTATATTTACTATTTCACAATTGTCACTATTTTCCTCACAGTAAGATTTTGTGAGTCTTAAAATCACATCTTATTCTTTTTAAAATGTGTTATTTCTTCATAAAATTGATTTTTCTCTTTTCATCCTTTACATTTTTACAATCCAATCATTTCACCTCTGAATATTCCTACATGAACTGCCACTTTAGAGGGACACCTTCTGTCAAAAATCATATCAGATTATCTTTGAAAAATGTGTTATGTTTAATATTCAAATTTACAAACTACAAGAATTGTTTTATCAGTAATTAGGTGAAGTATGAATCAAGTTCCCTATTGTACATTTGTATCCACTTTAGAATATTTTAATAGAATAATTTAATAAAAATCAGTTTTTCTGCACTATTCTGCAGAGCTAATATTTTTGATAATCAAGTGTTTCCACATGTTAGGTGTGTCCACCTGTGGAGCTCTTTATTATTGTCATTTATTCCTTTATTAGTTGTAAAATTATATCACATGGTTTGAATTTCTGTAACATTGTAGCACATTGTTATATCTGCTTAAAAAGTTCTCTCTCTCTCTTGAATACACACAAACAAAAAAAATATTCTATTTTTTAAATCTGTGATTGATTTGAGAAAGTTTATATACTTTAATTATGATATTCTCATCATCTGCACATGCTATTGGTATGAATTTTTTTCTTTCCTCCTAAATTTCCTTCAAATTATTATATTATTTATTGTGTAATTTTCTGTAATTTACTTAATTTTCAATAGTTGCTCATTTCCATTCTAGTTCAGATATTATTTACCATTTCATGTTTGGTTTGCTTTTTATATATTTTAATATGTGAAATTAATATTTTCTGGAATTCCATGTATTTATTTTTGTTATTTGTAGTTTCAGTAATGTGTGTAGGTGTGTATATATGTATATAGTATGTTTATATATAAATATATATGGATATATACAAACAAAATAATCTGTTATGTTTTAAACACACATAATTCTTAGCTTCTGAGATTATATTTTCTGTTGTTTGCTAGTTATGACCATGGTTTCTTTTTAATCTTTCAATAAATCTTGGCACAGTTTACTTAACTCTTTCAAATATAATAAGTTTTTCAGAGAACTTCTCTGACAAATATTTAGTAATTTCATTTTTAAATTATTTTATTTTTGCTTTACTATGTTTTATCATTTTTTGTTTTTAATTCTTTTGTGTTACAGCACTATTAAATATGATTTGTAGATTGCCAAATAGCTATGCTTCCTCTTATACATAAATCTACTATTTGTACAAAAAAGTACTAATATAAACTCATTTTGCATGAATAATTTAGATCTAATATCAGTTGAGATTAATAATTGGAGACTATTCATGTGGATCTCTTTAAATCACATAAATCCTTTTTATGTAGGTATGGTAGTCAAAGTCAGAAAGATCAGAGATTCATGGTAAGAGAAATAGGATCCAGCAGAAGACATATAGTGAAGTGTGTTTCTGGGAACCAAGACACAGCCCCCAGTTGAAATCCATCCAGGAAATTGTACCTCAGTCTAAATGCCCAAAGAAATGGATTCTGCTAAAAACCTAACTGAGCTGGAAACAAAGTTTTCCCCTTATCCTCTAGGTAAGAGCTTGACCCAGCTATGTTGATTTCACCCTTTGAGATCCAAGGCAGCCCCAGAAACCATCCACCCAGGACCAAAAACTGCAGAATACATGAAAACATATCTGTCTTATATTGCTAAATTTGAGGTTGTGTGTAATGCAACGTTACAAAAATTATTGCAGTAACATAAACAGTGTTGAACATGGTCATTGCCATTGTGTATATAGATATGATCTTCACTCTGTAGGGGAAAAGCTCTATTTTTATATCTGTTTATGCCTACATAACTAGATTTTACTCATTTAATACTAGTGGCATTTGAGCTATTCTATGTAAGATCGAAAATAACTAGTGATCTCAGTCACTGTCTTTATTGTTAGTTACCAACTGTCCTAGTGAATTTGACCACTTGGATTAGTTACATAATCAAGAGAGATTAGCCTCACCTCAACTCCTCTTTCTCAGCATTATAGAAGTCCAGATGCTCTGTGCAGTCCACTTGTCTTCATGCAAGAGTACAGCCTGGTATGTGGGACCAAAGGAATCCTGGGAATATCCTGGAGCTGATAGTCTTTCAGATTTCAGACACTAACTTGCCTTGTTCCTTTATTTTATTGAACTTTCCTCTAAATAAATTATTTATGAGTGTACTCTGTGCATAGACAAGTGTCAGAAAACAGTAGAAGAGTGTGTTTCTCTCTGGTTTAATATTGACACTGACATAGAAAAAAATTTTGACAAATGATCTGGCAATATTACAAGATAAACCTTTTCTTAGTTGGATGGTATGGTGGGATATACAATTTTCTTCTTTCCTATTAGGGCAGTGGTGATGTCTTCAATGCAGCCACTCTAGAGCATTGTCATGAGTGGCTGAGCAGTATCACAGGGGTAGACATACCCCACTTTGTCAATATGCTATAATTCACAATGCCTATCTTTCACTACCCATTGTGATTTTCATTATTTAAAAAGAAATCTGAACCTTTCTTTTAAGTTTCTGGAGCAAATGCATAATTGTAATAATTATTGGACATATTATTTCTGCAAGATGAGATTCTACTGATTCTACTTAATGTAAAAATAAGTGTTTTCAT
This sequence comes from Marmota monax, assembly GCF_021218885.2. NCBI lineage: Eukaryota > Metazoa > Chordata > Mammalia > Rodentia > Sciuridae > Marmota > Marmota monax. The sequence goes on from NW_026694859.1 coordinate 4,562, forward strand.
CAAAAGAAAAAAAAGTGTCAAATTATTGCCCCAAATGGAAGCAAAAATTGAAGCCAGGGTTAAGAGATGACAAATCAACTGTGTCCTGGAAGTGCAGAAAATTAACTCCACAGGAGTCAAATAAAAGAAATTTAAAGAATGCAATGTTTACATGCCAGACTAATTTCTTGGATTTTCATCAATAAATTCTCCCAAACTGGTTGTGAAAAAGAAAATACATCACTCACAGTTGTTATAGCCAGAGTCAAAAATCACACTTCTTCAAGGCCTCACTTATCCTGAAAGCTAGGATAGAGTCCTTCTTCTTCTGGATTCTGATGGCATTTCTCTGCCTTTTTTGTGGACTGAATCACACCAATCTCTCCCTCTGCCTTCATGTCATGTTCTTCTGTTTCTTCATGAATGTTTTTAAAATATTTTCTGCCTTCCTTCTCACATCAGAATACTGATGATTGGATTTGATGCCCATCCTAAACCTTAGTCATCTCATTTTAATAGGCTTACTTAACACTATCTAGCATTCACTTATTTTCATATTCAGTCCTATTTGTACATTCCAGATGTAGTTGTATTTTGAGGCACTAAGAACCAGCCCACTATACTTACACAATTGTATTAATGAAGAAAAATCTCTTAGGAAAGAGATATTACCAAAACAAGACCAGAGCTACAATGGGAGGGAGGGAGGTGACTAGGGCACAATAATATCTGGACAGTGGAGGAGCAAACATCCTAAGAAGTTTTAGTTTTAAAACAATATGGACAGAGAAAGATAAAAATGGGATAATGCAAAAATACATAAATTTTTAAAAATCATGACTCCCTTCTTCCACCCTCTTAAAATATTTCTGCCATTTTTAATTGGCTAAGTCCAACAGTGAGGTTATAGAATGGAACCATATTCATGCAGAAGAAAGTGAATATTGAAAACACAGTCTTAGAATGTGTGTATACTTCCTGGTTATATGACACACGCAATCATTTTCCATTGTGATTCTCATAAAATCTCTTAATTCAGTATTTAACCATGGAAGGAAATAAGGAAATATTGATCTTCAAATTACATACTTGCAATAGGATTATTTATGTTATTATTACATAGATACCTTACCTAAACTTTATAATCAAAGGCCCTAGGCATAATGTAGTAGTTATCACAATATTAATCATCATTTAAAAGCATTAGAGCAAAGCTTTATTTTTTTGTAGTTACATAAGAAAGTAATAGAAAATCATTAGTTTTCAAATCTTTGCCTTATGTTAATAACTTAGTTAGTAGTTTCCTCAGTGCCATGGTGATATCCTTGTTCCTCAGAGTGTATATGATGGGATTCAAAGTTGGGATCAAAATGGTGTAGAAAAGAGACAACAGTTTTCCTGTTCCCTCGGACTGATTCGACTTGGGTTGCAAGTAAGTGATACTAGCTGTTCCATAGAACAAGACCACAACTGTCAGGTGAGAAGAGCAGGTGGAGAAGGCTTTAGTCCTCCCTCCCTCTGGCTGATGACATTTTTAGAATGTTGGAGATGATTTTGCCATAGGAGGCAGAGATCAACAGAAACGGAACCAGAAAAAACACCATGGACGACATGTAGACGGCTATGTTATTCATGGAGGTGTCACCACAAGCAAGCTGGAGGACTGGAGGGATATCACAGAAGAAGTGGTTAATTCTGTTAGATCCACAAAAGGGCAAAGAGAAAATTAGGTATGTCAGTCCAATTGCAGCTTCAATTGCAGTGACCCAGGAGGCAGCCACCAGCTGCATGAAGACCTTGTGGCTCATGACCAGAGGGTAGTGCAGAGGGTTACAAATGGCCACATAGCGGTCATAGGCCATTGCTGTCAGGAGGAGGCACTCTGTGCCTCCAAGCAAGAGGACAAAACACATTTGTGTAGAGCAGGCATACAAGGAAATATTTCCTTTTTGTGTACAAAAGTCCATGAGCATTCTTGGGATGATGACAGTTACATAACAGATTTCCACAAAGGAAAAATTGCTAAGGAAGAAATACATAGGAGTTTGAAGAGAAGAGTCAGTTTTTGTTATCAGTATAATAATGCTATTGCAAGTCAGAATAGTCAAATATAGCAATAAAAATATCCCAAAAAGCATCCACTGGAGATGGGGAGTATCAGAAAACCCCAAAAGAATGAATTCCATCACCATAGTTGTATTTGATTTTTCTGCTTTAATCTGCTCTCCATCTGTAGGCATCGTAAATTGTGTGATTAATTTATTCACATTGTGAAATGCATTGATATTTTATGTTACCTGACTTAGATACATAAAGAAAAATAGCACTTATCTCTTAAATAATTTCCACTACGACCTTGTTTCCCCTGGCCCCATGGGATGACATTTGTAATTTCAGAATTACTTGATATGCAGTTAAAATCAATTCAAGAAAAAAAAAAATCTAATGTATTTAATTAGACTTTATTAACAGACACTAAGAGTACTGAGAAGTGTGAGAAGTGTGCATCCTTATGCAGAGTTACATGGAGAAATATTATTATTTCATCCTTAAGGGTAGGATTATGTTATAGTCATTTTATATAGTTTTTTTTTGGGGGGGGGTGGTATACAGTTTTTCCCCCTTTATCAGTAGTAATATTCTATCTTCTTTCAATTCAAAGCTTTGCTCTTGAAGATTTCCAATGAATCTTATTCATAATGAATTTTAACTCCTCTCTTTTTATTAAGGAGAATAAATTTTCCTAAATCAACTTTTTAAATGAGGAATTAAAGAGCTCTATTATCGTTTTGTACCAATATCTCCAATCACTTATGCTGATATGAAAACATTAACCCAGCTTGATGTTCATTTGATTTCCCCATTAACAATTACTGTAATGTGTCAAATACATTAACTAACCCTTAACTTAATAAACATGAGCAATATGTCACACTATTTCTTCACATTTCTCCTTATCTATGTAAGTTTCTCCTCCTTCGTGTGATGCTCTTGTAATCAAATGAAACTTTATTTCCCTATTTTTTCCTTCACCCCATTTTTAAAAGTACAACTTTAAATAAACCCATCTATGATTTAGTCAGGTTATGTCAATGATCAGAGCACATTAATGGTGATAAAAAACAAGAGAAAATGAAAACAAACTTTCCATATTAATACCTCATCTGTGAAGAAGCCAGCGCTGCTTAACAGTTCTTAATAAATACTTAGTTCTTGATCTCCAGCTTCCCAAAATTAATAATTACATATTTCCTTAACTTCATAAAACAGTGAATACTGCACTCCATTTAACCCCTTCACTTCATGCTTTGGAAATAATATACAGATAGAAAAAGTGTTAAACTCTCTTCTCAAGTTCCATAATTCTACTAGCATTAGTCTTCAAGATTATCTGAGATAAATTACCTTATTTATTATCATTAATGCTTTCTGATATATATTTAATTTAATTTTGGATAGGAAAAAGTTAAAAAAGATATGAGACTTACATTGGAGAATTATTTCATAAAGATCTCAGAATTTCGTGGTTTTCTACTTTATCACTTGAATCTTGGTCATCAAATTTAGAGCTATCCTTAAGTAAAGAAGTCTAATAGCACAATTGTAGCTCACCTTTATAGATTTGCATGAGTAATCTGTGAGATGACACGTGACTTTTAATCAATCCCTCTTTGAGGGCTTCTCTTTCTAACAGTATAAGAAATTCTACATACTTTTGCTCTTAAATAGAAATAGCCATGCTCACACTGGGGAACAACTTCTCCTGTATCAGTTATATTTCTCGTATTCTGCTTCTCTTGCTAATGAGTTTCTCATGAGAATCCAGAGTTAATCAAATTTGTGTACCCATGTCATTTGTTCCTTGTGTGTCATTGTCTCTGGATAATTTTGAATTTTTCATCACTGGTTTCACACTTTGCTTATAATGTATATTTTTGTTACTTTTGTATTTTTTTTATTTATTTTCACTTTGTTGAACATATTTTTATCATAATAGGGTCTTGAAGATTATGTGCATTAACTTTGAAATTGCATACATTTTTTAAAAAAAAATTTTGTATTTAAATATATAAAGTACCTGGAAAACCTTGTATAGATTTTATGGTCAATTTATATTTTAAAAGTATTTTTAAAAAACCCAATGTTTTCTACACTATTGACAATTTTTTGTTTCATGTTTAATTACATTTTCTTGATTCCCCAGTAGTGAAAGATGTATTTCAAATTTTGTTCTTAATTGTAGTATTTTCCAGCCCATGAAATAAAACACAATCCCTTCCTTATTTTCATCAATATGTGTGCTACGTACCTGGATTAGTGAATGTAGAACACTCCCTCTCCTGTTTATTTTTCACTCTTCTCAAACTGTACTTCATCTTCTTTCATTCTTTTTCATTTAACATGAGAGAGTTTATTTCTATCTTGGACTCCTAAGAGTGAGATAAAGATTATATTTCAGCACAATCATGATAGGTACATGTTCTTTAACCTTCTATCACCCAAACTCAGATATTACATCAAACTCAACCCCATTGCTTTATATGATTTATTCCAAAATTTTACATGAAATAATTTTGTTAATTTACTTATGTAATTGCTTAAACTTTCTCCCTATCAGTATGTAAATTACAACAATGAAATTTTTATGTTCCTGATGCACAGTGTAATTCCATAATATAAATTTAAAATCATTTTGAACATTCCACATCAGACAAGGAACCATCTGAATCCTCACAAGTGAACATTCAATGTCATGTGGAAAGGAAAATCAGCCAGTCCTGCAGAAGGCAGTTATGCAGAGAAAATCCTGACATTTAATTTTTTAAAAATTCTATTTATGTATATTCAATACCAGGACACACCCTGACGTTATCAAAAAAGCGTGCAACACAACCTGGTCCAATTCAGTCTCCATCACTTCCTCCCTTTTCCCACTCTCTGCCCTCAACTCCACAAATCACTTTTCAATTCATTTACACTTTACTCTTTTATTTTTTAATTAGTGCCCTGTGGACACACACAATGCCAGGACATACCATGCCATATGTATGCATGCACATATGGAAGTTCAGCCAAATTCATTCCATTGCTTTTCCCTTTCCCTGCCCCTTGTCCTCCTCCTCATTACCTTTGTCTATTCTACTGATCTTTTTTTTAAATTTTTGATAAAGTTCCTTCTTTCATTTTTTTTATTTCTTTCTCTCTCTCTTTTTTTTTACCCCCCCACCCCTTGTTTTGGATTAAATTCTACATATCAGAGAAAACATTCAACCTATGACTTTTGGGGACTGGCTTACTTCACTTAGCATGATGGTCTTCAGTTCCATCCATTTACCAGTAGATTCCATAATGTCATTCTTTTAAGAATGACATTAAACTGAGTAAACTCCATTGTGTTTATATACCACATTTTCTTTATCCATTCATCTGTTGAGGGACACCTAGTTGGCTCCATTACTCCACTACTGTGCATTGTGCTGCTTTAAATATTGATGTGACTGCATCACTCTAGTGTGCTGAGTTTAAATTTTTCAAATATATGTTGAATAATGGGATAGCTGGGTCATATGGTGGTTTCATTCCTAGTTTCTGGAGGAATCACCACACTTGTTTCCAAAGTGGTGGCACTAACTACTAGTCCCAACAAAAACATATGAGTGTATCTTTTTTTCCACATTCTCACCAACATTTGTTATTATTTGTATTCTTGATGATTGCCTTTTTGAAGAGTGAGATGAAATCTCAATGTAGTTTTGATTTTCATTCCCTGATTGTTAAAGATTTTAAACATTTTTCACATATTTGTTGAATTGTGGATGATTCTTTTGAGAAATGTCTGTTCAATTAGTTTGCCCCTTCATTGATTAGGTGATTTTTTTTTGTTTGTTTGTTTCTTTATTTGTTTTGGTTTTAATTTGGGGGGTTCTTTCAATATTCTGTATACTAATGCCTGAGGAATAGGTAAAAAAAAAAAAATTCTTCCATTCTGTAGGCTCTCTCTTCATGCTCTCAATTGTTTTCTTTTGCCATACAGAAGTTTTAAATGTGATGCCATCTCACTTATTGATATTTGATTGCTTGTGCTTTAGGAATCTTGTTAGGAAAGCTTGTTCCTATGCCAACATGTTGGAGAGGTGGGCCTACATTTTCTTCTAGCAGATTCAGGGTCACCACTCTAATATCTCCATCTTTGTTCCACCTTGGGTTGAATTTTGTACTGGTTGAGAGATAGGCATTAAACTTTTCTGCTACATATTGATTTCCAGATTTTCATTTTTTCCAGTATGATTTATTAAAAAGGCCACCTTTTTTCCCAATGTTTTTAGCACCTTTTGAACAAAAATGTATAAGATAATTGTATTTACATGGATTTGTCTCTGTCTTCTATTCTATTCCATTGCCCTTTTTCACTGTTTTGGTGCCAATACCATGGTGTTCTTGATGCTATAGCTATGCAGTATAACTTGAAGTCTGGTATTGAGATCCCTCCTGTTTCACTTTTCTTGCTAAGATCTCCTTGGGTGTGTCTCCTTATGTGTCTCTTATTTTGTCAAATTAATTTCAGGATATTTTTATGAGACATTTTTGAAACACAACAAAGTGACGTTGTTTTAAACTACAACTCTGAATTTGATTTGCTGTGTAGCAATAAAAAATTTGAAAAGAGCACTTCAAAATTATTAAAAAGCCAAATATTGTACCTTTCTTCCATTATTCCACTGCATGTGCACTATGTTGTAGCCACAATTCCCATCTGTCAGTGTTCTGAATATTCTCTCCTCTCAAACTATTGCCTTATCAAATTTTTGACTTTTAGAATATTTTGACAGTGATATGATGCCTATGTGGACAACAACAGAAGTAGCTGAAACATACATTCCATATGACTATGTAGAAAACAATATGAACATGTAATATAACATAATGGAGAAATAAACTTAAAAAAAACAAATAAAAAATCCTAGTAAACAAACAAACAAACAAAAACCCTCAGGTTGTATATATTTTTTTTATTTTTTTAAATTAATAAATCATCCAATGACATGTCCATTATTTAGTGGAAATTAAAGTCTCTGGTTCCTTAATTTTAACTTTTATTCAGTCACACAGTGTAAGGATTTAAGTAAAATCTCCTAAGTATCTTCTAAAGAAGTAAAATGCAGAAAATAATTCAATTACACTAATATCCCCAAGATTTCAATTTTAATTTTCCTTAACATTCTTAACCAAAACATAAAAAAAGAAATCATTGAGAGGGGATGGATGAATCCAGTCTAAATAAGATGGAATAATCCTACATATATTGTATTTGTAAGCAGGAAATATGTATATAGAATTGTTTTGCATTAAAAAGAACAAGGTAAAAAATCTTTGGATGTTACTAATTATGACTCTGCCATATAGGAAAAGTATCCTACAAAGAGAGGATCATACTCTTAGGTCCACAGAATCAGAATGGAAAATTATAGAGAAAATCTTGAACTTGTCCAGTAACCTGTTGCATTTTTTTTTTCTAAAATCTGTCTCCATTCCTGCTAAGTTTAGAATTTTAGGGAATTAAGACATGTGAAAGACTCATCACCAATCCCCTCATACTGTATAGTATTGTTATTGAGTTCATTGTTTTAATCTTTCCTTGAGGATTCCTAAATCATTAAGAAGCAAATTCACTGTGTTATAGGGTAAGTTATCTAAAAACATAAGTCCATAGTCAATATTTTCCAATGACTCCCCACTCCCATTTCTTTTCACAAGCTAATGACATCATGTGAAATAATCATTTTAAAACAAGGAAAATGGAAAAAAAAAACACTATGGATTTTGCAGGAAGACTTGTGTTATAATGGGATCAAATATGTATTGAATGCATTAAATATTAAGTCATCAATTTTCTCAAGGCCATTTTGACATCTTTGTTCCTCAGAGTATATGATACAGTTATCACTGTTGGGGTTATTATAGAGTAGATAAAAGAGAGAAATTTGTCATTCTGGAAGAATTTTGAATTTTGGTCACAAATGTGTTATGTTTCCAGATCTAAAGACCTTTGACATGAAATGAGCAGGTAGAGAAGGATCTGACTCTTATTGCTAATGACAACTTTCTTCAGGAGATAAATATCAAGAGAAAAGATATTGTGAGAGGTGGTTTCACTAAATGACTGACATTCTCCTTCCCATGATTGAAAGAGGCTCTGCCAGTCACTTTCCTAGTGACCTGGATATTGATTGCCATATCCTCAAAGTAGCACCATGTGCCTTCAGATGTAGGCATGCCTTCCTGCAGCCCCATGGGTCCAGTTACTCTCACCTGTTCCTTTGTGATATTACCCCTTTTGCCCTGTTTGGGATAGAAGGTTCCATGGAAATACCCTTTGTGTGTCCTCCTCTCTTGCTCTCCCTTTAGGTGTGGCCTTCCTAGATGTCAGTCAACTGCTGACAGCAGACATCATGAAGCTAGACTCCACCCCCTGAAACCTGACCCCTTGCCTCATTTGAATGGCTTTACCTCAATAAAAGGGTCAGCACACGCTGGCGGTCTCTCTTTCTGTGGACCCTTAAGGACGGAGGAGCCATCACAGAACCCCCAAAGAAAAGGGTATCTCTGTCTCTTCTGTGGTTATTTCGTGCAGCCCAGTTCCTCTGGAGTGACCCTGAGTGTTTTTGTCATGAGGAAGGTTGACAAGGTATCATGGCCAACTTTATTAAAGCAATTGTAAAGACCAAATCTCACTCAGAAACATTTCTGCAAGGCCAGCTTGAGTACTGGTGGGCTGTCAAAGAAGCTGTTATTGGTTGAATTCACAATGGCAGAGAAAATATCTGGCAGTTCTGCCCCATAGGAGCCTGGATGTCACTGATCCAGGAGCTAGCCTTCATCTGAATAAGATCTTGTGGTTCAAAATTAGGAATATTTTCCCAGTAGTAAATCCACAATCAGTATTTTAGGTGTGTTTATGGTGCTGCCTTGAATCTCTTTCTTTTTCCCTTTGGTACATTTTAGTTATACATAATAGTTGGGTTAATTATAACCTAATCATACATGCATGAAATTTAATTTACTTTATTTCAGCCCCCAGTGCCAGCCCTTTTTCCCTTTTTCTTCCTTCTATTTTCCTTCTTCTATTCTACTGGCCTCCCTTCCACACCTTTTTGTATTTTTGACTGGTCTTTAAAGATGAGATTCAAGTTGATATATTTATACATGCACAAATCATAATTTCACAAAATTAATTATTCATTTCCTTCCTTTCCCTTCTTCTTTCCCCTGAATCTCCTAGTCCACTGATCTTCCTTCTGTCTTTATGATATCCAACCCTAATGTCACCATTTTTCTTTACTTTGCCTAGCTTCCAATATTGCATTTCTGTTGATGAGCACTATCAAAAGGTGAATGAATAAAGAAAAATTGTCATATATACACAAGGGAGTATTACTTAGCCATAAAGAATAACATCATGATATTTTCTTATGAATGGATGGAATTGGAAAACATTATGTTAAAAAAAAAACAGACTCTCAAAGTCAAGGGTCTCTAATATTTTCTCTAATATGTTGATCCTAGGAGAAAAAAAAAGGATCTGATGAATATAGACTGGAAAACAGTGGAGAGGAATGGGATTGAAGGGAAGAGAAGAAGCTGGTAAACACGATGTTCTGGAGAATGAAATCAAACAAATTATGCTGCTGTGTGTGTGTGTGTGTGTGTGTATTGTCACAATAAATTCCACTTCTATATATAATTATAATGGATCAATTAAAAAATATAAAGGAGATCAGTAGATCAAAAACAATGAGAATGTGGAAAGATTTGCACTGATGATGTTTACTATAAGTCTGCTCAATAAAATTTCATCAAGTGCCTCACTATCTGCATTGTTTTCATTTAACAATCACATCTTAATTAATGTGTCAGAGAAGTAAAAGCTGCAAGCCAAAACAGAAAAGTGTGACTTATTTTAAAGCACAAAGATTAGACAATTTTCAGTTTTCTGGTAATTCTTGAGAAAAAAATTCCCAAACCTTGGCTTAAAGTTTTGTTTTTACTCTCTTAAAAATCTTAAATGATATATTTTTTTTTGTATTTAACATATTTGGAAATATAATAAGATCATGTAATGAAAGACAAGCAATTGGACTAGGGAGCAACACCTACAAACCCAGCTATTTGGGAGACTAAGTCAAGACCAGCCTTGGCAGCTTGATGGGACACACTCTGAAATTCAAAATGATAAAACAGGTGGGCTACAGATGTAATTCATGTAGCTCAGTCCTAGACAAACCCTGGGTTCTATTACTAGTACTGGCAAACAACAATAGAGAGGGAGGGAAGGAGGGAGGGGGGGGAGAGAGAGAGAGAGAGAGAGAGAGAGAGAGAGAGAGAGAGAGACATGCAGGCAGAGGGAGAAAGAAAGAAAAAAGAAGGAAGGAAGAAAAATGGAGAGAAATAAACACACTTTCACAAGTAGATTTCTTTAGGACAAAATCTTATATATGAAACAGCATTATGATTTTAAAAGAAAAGAACTATATATAATTTTGAACAGTTAAAAAGAAGAGTTTGATCGTGTTTTATTCAAAGGCATAGACAGAGATGTATTTAGGAAAATAGGTACATTTTCAAGGGGACAATTTCAAGAGAGGATGCCACTGGGGTAAATAAAAGGAATATGAATTCAAGGAAGAGTGCAGACCATCTCCAGAAGGAGAGACAGCCAATCATGTATTTTTAAATGCACAATTTTGGTCTACAAGCTGCAATTGTATGAATATTTCACAGAATGCATATAAAAAACAAAGTATAATATTTTTTAAAAGGGAATAATTGCAGTATTCCCGAATTAATAATAATGTAACTTTAATCCAAAGATAGAATAAGCAGATTGTTATGGCTTCAAATTATTTTCTCTATAGCAAGTACTTAATTTTTTGTATGTTTCTTTCTTTTGAATTAATTAAGCATTCTGTAAGAGAAACAAACAAGAAGATATGTAGTAAATGAGACTCTCCATGTTTGAAATTGTAATTATTATAACTTTATCTTTCTTAAAATGAAAATATACCCTATAAAATCATATATTTGAAATAATCACAGATTTAGCATCCCTAAACAAAGACTATATAATTTTCTATACTGAGTCACAGAAGCTAACATAAATAAATGCAGAATAGTATTTTGATCATTGAAAGGATTTAATGCAAATGTAAATTATGGTTAATTACATGATGGATTATTAACACTAAAAATGCTATGCTTATGTAAACTTGTAAGATTCATACTTATTCTCCTGTGTTTGAATATATTTCCTTTTCTTCCCCCCAACCAGAAAAAGGTTAAGTACATGGGTACATAACACTACATATTTCTCTTCAAAATTCCAAATACATATGAATACTTCACTTTTTCAATTGTTTTTACAACTTTCACATGTGTCATCTTTCTATGTAAACTGATACTTCTAAGCATAAAATACCCTCATTTGATCTTCCAGAGTCTCTGGCCACAGATATCTTTCCCAACAGTCACTCCATGGAATTCAGGTCCCCTGGGCATTCCTCTCTTGAACCCCAATAGGTCTTAATGGAGAGCACAACCACTAGCTCTCTCCCTACTGTTCACTGTAGAGTATTCAAACTCCAAGTTGTGCACTGGAGGGCCTAGGCCTTTCTGGATATTCCTCCCATGTATCCACTTCCTGGCCCTTGGAGTATAACAAATGCTAGGTTTTGGTCATCACTAAATATGCATTCTTTGTTTAGTGTGATGCATTTATTATTTGCTAACATTATCCTAGGTTAATAATTGATATTTTTAATCAACAATATAAGTGCTATTTCAATTTATATCGCTGGTCTGAGCTACATATGAACACTTTAAAATTGAATCTATGAAGAAAAATAACAACTCTGCAGAGACTGCTGATTTCCAACATACTTCCTTCATTTTTACAAAATAGTATATCAGTATGAATGAGATTTCTTTACACTTGCCTATGTTACATTCTCTATTAAAATGAATGACTGTTGGATCCTGGTTTTCTCTCTCTCTTTCCCTCTTTCTCTCTCTGACTTTATCTGGTTCTACCTCAAACTTCTTATGTTTGCCCCAGTTTCTATGATTTTGAATGAATGTAAAACATATTTCTACAATTACATTTAACATTTTTCAAAAATTTTGCCTTTGATTTTTAATTATTATTGTGATAAATCATATTATTTTGCTTAAATGACCTTGGGCTCAATATGAGTACTGAGTGGTATTAAATCTATGAGTAGATTTCAAAATTTGAAGAATATAAATAAGCATTGGTCCGAGATATTCTTGTTGAATACTTCCTAATAATCATGAGTGCTTGTATGAGTGTATTTATGTAGTTATAGAATTTATGTTTTCTTAGAATACTATGCATTTTTCCATTGTCACCTTAATAAAGAGAATTATAAAATGACCCAAGGTTTTCCGCTCCCTGGTATACACATACTTTCTTCCATTTATTTAGTCAAACTCCAATCTAGGAGTTGCTATGGAAGTATTTTATAAATTTAATTAAGTTACCTTAATCAATCCACTCTGAATTCTTAATATTTTCCTCCAATCACATCAGCCCTCCAAATTTCTCTCTAGTAGTCAGATAGAAAAAGTTAAAGGTTCTACTTGTCTTCATTTAATGTGTACCTAGCATGGATTTTGTGATTCCTGACTTTAAGATTCTAAACAATGAAACCAGTAATGTTGTATAGGGCTACATATTTTTAAGGATTTTTATTGCAATAATAATAAATGGATAAAATGAATATATTTTCTTTGTTATATTATTTTATACTTTTAAGCAAATATGTATTTTTACCAAAAAATGATTATTATATCCTTATTGTAGTAAATGCAACTTTGCATAAAAACATAAATGATTAATCAGAAATGTCTTGACATTTATCAATTCAAGAAAGTCAATATCTCCTTCCAATCTATATCCTCCCTGAGAATGATAATATGCACACTCTCCCACTATGTTATACCCCTGTAAAATGTTTCATGATATTATAGATTATTGCCTTTCTTTGTTTTTCAAAAATAATTTCATATTTTATGCATACGTTTGCATTTTTCTTTACGTGTCAGAAAGTGTTTGGAATTTCTTTAGTGTAACTGTCTTAAGATATTGACTTGTACCCTCCCTCTTTTTGTTATGACAATTTCAGCATGTTAGATTTTTCCTTATTAGTCCCACACTGTGCATGAGATAGATGTTTTCCAGTGACTTAATAAATTTAAACTGAGAGCATAGTTTGCTTCTCATTTTGCTTTTGTACTATAAAATATAATAGACCTTCTTTTATTTAATATTTATAATAGAACAAATATAGTTGAAACAACTATTCCCATACAAACATTTGAATTTGTATAAGTTGTGGTGTTCTTGCTAGTACTGGTAAAGTAAAAGTATTTTTATTTTTCTCTGAAAGGAATGACAACAGAAGAATCCTACTACTGCTCCAATAGGATATAATACCAGATATGGGAAAGAGTATGCAGACTGGGGACTAGAAAAGAACTTACTCCATGTGAGTCAATCTCCAATAAAATCATTTTCTTAAGAGGGCTAGTTCTTGGATATTATTTCTTGAGCTACAGTAACACATGACCATAAATTGCATGGGTTAGTGCAAGAGGAATTCTGAAGGCTATATTCCAAAACCATCACCTCTGACTGGGGTTGGGGAGAATAATTTCAGGCCTCTTTTAGCTTTTGGTGGTGGCTGGTGTTCCATGGCTTGTGCTTCCACATCTCCAATCTCAGCTCCCATTTAAGATGACTTTGTCTCTGTGTCTTCAAATCTGTTGTCTAAACTTCCCTGCATATCTCTATTATAAGGAAACTCATCAATGGATAATAACACTCATCAACCACAATTCAAGAAAACTTCTTATCAAAGTACTTATTTTAAATGCATTTGCAAACATTCTTTTTACTCAATCACATCTGTAAGGGTATCTATTGCATGGAAACCATTAAACCCACTGTACATTGCTATGGATAGGATAAGGTGAAACACCACATATTTGACAAAACTGTAGCAATACCTGAGGTTATAAGGGGAGAAAAAAAGTGTTGTCAAGTAATAGTGAGATCCTGGATTACATTGAAATCTATGAGATTTTGTAGTCTTAAAGGGACATGGATTAGAGACAAGAGAGAAAAGCCCAGGAAAACCTAAAGAAATCCTCAATGTTTCCCTACTTCTACCATCTTAACTTAGTTTTCCAATGGCTAATTTCAACCGGTGTCTGAGAAGGGCAGAGAATGCACCCTGAAAGATTAGGAAGATTGAACTGATTACAGAGCACAACCCAAATATTTGTTTCCACAATAGTGAATCTTTCATTTTGAAAATTGATCTTCAGCTGTAGATCTGTTCAAGTGATTAGTTTCCATGTTGACTGTAGAGAATCAAATAGCTTAACTGCAAGGAACATGAGTCTCTTGAAATAATGTGTGGTTATTATCCATATAATAACCATTATTTAGGAAATTTAAAAAAAAAATTGATTTTCCTGTCATATCTTCTAGCTTTTGGTGGCCCTTCTCTCCCATGGTGGTTAGCTGTCTTACTCCATATTTTATATACACCATTACATCATCTTCTTCTCTGTTACTGTGTGTCTGTTTTCTAAACTCTTTCTGCCTTTTATGTCATATGAGGATTTGGCGCCCATCCTAAACCACAAAGATCTCATTTCAAAATCCTTGCTGAATAAAAATATATTTTTTTTTGTTTTTCAAATAAGGTCCCAGTTACAGGTTCCAGATTGAGAGATATCAATGCACTATACTTGGGCATGAATAGTTGTGGTGAAAATTCTAGAAACTTCTATACTATATAGATATTACCAAGGCAAAACCAGAGTTATATAGGACAGACTGAAGTTATAAGAGCCCAGTAAGATCTGGAAAATACAGGATCAAAGACACCAAGGATTTTCAGTTTTAAAAGAACATGGACAAAGACATAGATAAATATGGGGAAATTCAAAAAGTAGGATATTTTTAAAAATGAAGACATCTCTGTTTCTATCATCTTATCTATGTCTGCTGTTTTTTCTTTGGATAAATACAACCATAGGGTTAGAGAACAGCACCAGATTCATGAGGAGTAATGAGAATATGAAAGTAAATGACTTCCAGAACATGACTCTAACCCCTATTTAAATAAAAACACTCATTCTTTTCCACTATGCTGCTCATGAAGACTCTCAACTCAAGAGTTACCTGGGAGGAAAGACTGGTCTTCCAAACAAATCCTTGCAATTGAGTTAATGTATACTCTTATCACACAGAGGACGTTAGGTAAATATATGCAAAGGTTCTTGAAGCAATGTGTTTTTTATCACAATATTAATTATCATTATTTATGGCCATACATTATTTATGGTTGTCTCTAGGAGACAAGATCCCTTGTGAGGTTTGTTTTCTTTCCCTCCCTCCCTCCCTTCCTTCCTTCCTTCCTTCCTTCCTTCCTTCCTTCCTTCCTTCCTTCCTCCCATCAAATCTCCATGGCTTGCATGCATTATTTCTCTTTGGAACCATATTAATTTCTTTCCAATAAATGCCTTATGAATGAAAAGTCTGATAAATAATCTCAAATAATCAAGCAAGATAAAGCAATACAACTGTATTTATTTAAGGCCATATCCATAAACTTGAATGATTTTTGATGTAGCTCTATGAAAAAATGTTAGAAAGAACTTTTCTGAGTTTTCAAGTCTGCCTATGTTAATAAGTTAGTTAGTAGTTTTCTCAGTGCCATGGTGATATCCTTGTTCCTCAGATTGTATATGATGGGATTTAAAGTTGGGATCAAAATGGTGTAGAAAAGAGACAACAGTTTTCCCCTTTCCTCAGATTGATTTGACGTGGGTTGTAGGTAAGTGATAGAAGCTGTTCCATAGAACAAGACCACAACTGTCAGGTGAGAAGAGCAGGTGGAGAAGGCTTTAGCCCTTCCTCTGGCTGAAGACAAATTCAGAACATTGGAGATGATTTTGCCATAGGAGGCAGAGATCAGCAGAAATGGAACCATGGAAAACACCATGGACAAAACGTAGATTGCTATGTTATTCATAGATGTGTCACCATGAGTAAGCTGGAGCAGTGGGGGTATGTCACAGAAGAAGTGGTTAATTCTGTTAGACCCACAAAAGGGCAGAGGGAAAATTAGATACGTTAGTCCAGTGGCAGCTTGAACTGCAGCGACCCAGGAGATGGCCAACAGCTGCATGCAGACCTTGTTGCTCATGACTACAGGGTACTGCAGAGGGTTACAAATGGCCACATAGCGGTCATAGGCCATGACGGTCAGGAGGAGGCTTTCTGTGCCTCCAAACAAGAGGACAAAACACATTTGCATAGCACAGGCACAAAAAGAAATATTTCCATTCTGGGTACATAGGTCCACGAGCATTCTTGGAATAGTGACAGTTACATAACAGATTTCCACAAAGGAAAAATTGCTAAGGAAGAAATACATAGGAGTTTGAAGACAAGAGTCAGTTTGTGTTATCAGTATAATAATGTTATTGCACATCACAATAGTCAAATATAGGAATAAGAATATTCCAAAAAGCATCCACTGAAGATGGGGAATATCAGAAAACCCCAAGAGAATGAATTCCGTAATCATAGTTTTGTTTGATTTTTGTGTTATAATTTGTTCTCCATCTATAGACACAGTAAATTCAGTGTGATTAATTCGTTCACATATTGAACTACATTAATATTTTATGTTACCTTACTTAGATTCTTAAAGAGACATAGTATTTATCTCTTAAAATATTTCCACCACTACCTTGCTTTTTACCTGAGATGAGATTTTCAACTTCAGAATGAATTGATGTGTAATTAAAATCAATACAAAAAATAAAATCTAATGTATTTGATTAAACTTTATTGCAATGACACCAAGGATACTGAAAAATGTATATTATTATGTAGAAGTACATGGGGAACAAGCATCTTATTAGTTCATTATTAAGACAAAATTTATGTCACAGGACATTTCTATAATTTCAAACACATACATTTTTTCTCTTTATCAGTAGTAATATTCTTTCTTCTTTCAAGTCAAAGCTTTTCTCTTGAAGCTTTCCATTGAATCTCATTCCTGTCTTTTTATTGAGGAAAATCAATTTTACAAATCAACTATTTTTTGATGAGAAAATACAGAGATAAATTAACATTCTCTACTAACATCTCCCATCACTTATGCTAATTTGAAAACATTAACCCACTTTGACTTTCATTGGCTTGCCCCATTAACACTTACTATGCAGTGTGTCAAATAAATGAATTAAACTTTAACTTAATAAACATGAAAAATTCTTCACTCTATGTCTTTCCTTATCTATGTAAGTTTCTCCTTCTTCATGGAATGCCCTTGTAATCAAATGAAGCTCTTTTCTCCTATTTTTCCTTCACCATGTTGTAAAAGTACAACTTGAATGAACACAACTATGATTTAGACAGGTCATACAAGTGGTCAGAAACTATGAATGGGAATAGAAATGAGAAGAAGTGAAAATAAACTCTGCATATTAATACCTTTACTATGAAGAAGTCAGGATTGCTTGCCAATTCTCAGTGAATTTTTAGTTCATGTTCTTCAGCTTCCCCCAAACAAATATTTACATGTTTCTAACTTCAAGGAGTGAACACTATACTCCATTTAATCCCATCAGTTCATGCTTTAGAAATAGTATATAGATGATACAAGTTCTCAGACTCTCTAATCAAGTTTCATAATTCTGTTACTATCTGTTTTAAATTTTGTCTGAAATACATTAGTTTATTACATCATTAATGTTTTTTTTAATATTTATTATTTTATTTAATTTAGAATTAGAAAAAGTTAAAAGATATGAGAATTATGTTAGGGATGAATTTCATTTTCAAATAAATATCTCAGATTTTCATGGTTTTCTACTTTATCAATTGAATCTTGATCATCAAATTTGAAGCTATCCTTAAATAAAGTATTCCAATAGCACAATTGCAGCTCACCTTTACAGATTTGCATGAAGTAATCTGTCTGATGATGAGTGACTTTTAATCTGTCACTTTTTGAGTTCTTCTCTTTCTAACAGTTTCCTAATACTGCAATATTTTTATTTGTTTCAAGTGCCATCTGGTCTTAAATAGAGATAGCCATGCTTACACTGGGGATCAACTTCTCTCATGTATCAATTTGGTTGCAAGTATTCTACTACTTTTCCTAATGAGTTTCTCATGAGAACCCTGAGTTAATCAAATTTGTGTGCCTATGCCTTTTGGCCATTATGTATTATTGTCTTCTCTGATTTTGTGTTGTTAATCACTGTTTTTAAATTTTGTTTATAATCTGTATTATTGGTACTTTTAAATTTTTATTTATTTACAGTTTGTTGAACATATTAAATTTTGCAGTATATTCTTTTCTTATTTTTAAAATATGAACTTTATAATATTGAATACTTATCTGCCTCATACATTTTCTCCTGAGACATGAATATATTGGGGAAATCTTATAGCTGTTCCATTATGTTTTTCAAGTTTGCTCATCTTATCAAACCTATTTCTGTCTCCCTCAAATATGTATTTATTCTGAATTGACACTATTTCTCCATCTATTTATGTAATTGTGTATTTTTTTCTTTTGTAGTTAGTTTATATGATGAATTACATTACTTGATTCTCAAATGTTAATACATCAGGGATAAATCCTACTTAGCCATGGTGTGAAATTCTATGCATACATAATTGTAATGAATTTGATCGTATCTACATCTAATATTATCTATATGTTGGTGAGAAGGTACTGTAGTAATATAATTGATTTCTATATCATCATCAAGTATAATAAAATTTCCCATGCAGAATCAAGCTTTCTGCTAATCTCACATAGTTAAAATTTTAACTTTCTATATTATATTCTTAACTGCAAAAGCTTGCTTTTGCAGTATGCCACCCTAGTCCAAGACTGTTGTCATCTGGACAATCCCTGCCAGAGTCCACTTTGGAAGAGTGAAGAAGAGAGAATCTAATATTCTCAGAAGTTCGAAATAGCAATCAAGAACTCGTTCAGGAACAATTGAGCTTACAGCTGCTGCTGCTTCCTAGTTCTTCCAACTCTTAATTCATCCAAGCCATCATCCTATAGGATAGTGCTGCCTCTTAATTCTGGGTATCTCTAGATATCCAACCAAATTACATTGTTGTAGATGTAATGTAGATTGTTGTTGGTAGATGTTGTTTTTCTCTTAATACATTTTTCTGCTCATTAAGCCTGGGTTTTACTTTAGACATCTGCTTATAGTTGCAAAGGTAAGTATGCCTTTGAATTCATTATCCAATTCATTTATGGTCCTGATTCCATTGATGAAATTTGTCCCCACTTATATGTTACATTGTCTTGTTTTGTAATATGTCTAATAATTTTGATAGGTTTCTAATTATTATT
Source organism: Marmota monax (assembly GCF_021218885.2). Classification (NCBI taxonomy): domain Eukaryota; kingdom Metazoa; phylum Chordata; class Mammalia; order Rodentia; family Sciuridae; genus Marmota; species Marmota monax. The sequence continues at coordinate 24,031 of NW_026694859.1, forward strand.
ATGGTTATTCTGTTCTGCATCACATTTTAGATTAGTTTCAAAGATTTTTTTTTTTTAATTCTTAGTGACAGAAAAGATAGTTATATTTGGAACTTACAAATAATTCTATTACGGTTCTTTTGCTTTTTCAAGGGTTAAATGGGTTTGTTGCATGTCTTTGATTGTGCGTGGGTATGGGTGTTACATGTGTATGGGCATACTATTGTACAGAATTATACTGTGGGTTCTCAATGTAAAACAATTCATATTGACATGAGTATATTTGTATTTTCAATATGAAAATTTAGTACCTCTTAATTTAGATTAAATTAGATTTGATAATTTTCTCCATTTTATTGCATAAATTAATTTAAACTAAACAGAAAAGCAAAATTTCTTGAATTCCTACCACTTTGTTATAATGAAATTCTCCTACAGGAATTTTTGATATTAAATTACAGGAGTCACCATCTCATCTGGATACCTTTCTCTTCTTTACTCCTCAAACAGAACAGCATAAATACACATGCACAAAATCATAAATATTAATACAATTTTCACATATTATTAAAGTATCTCATATTATAATCATACTTGATTTATAAATCTATTTTTGTTTTTGTTTTGTTTTTGTTTTTGTTTTGCAGGGGAGGGGAGTAA